>NC_048596.1:100743978-100782250 GCF_003668045.3 Cricetulus griseus | reverse complement strand
TGCTTGTCTGCCATGTATCTGACCTCCATGCCAGCTTAAGTGACATGGACTTTTTCCTTCTCTCCTCCATTGTCCTCTGGGCAGCTGTTGAGGTTTACGGCTTGCCTGCCTTGGGGGTTTTCTTTTAAACTCTAATAAAATTGTTCTTGAGCTTCCTTTTTGAGTCCTTTCTCAAATTATTTTATTAACGAGACTAAGAACCTCTAAGTGGCATCCTGATTTCTGCTGTATAATCTTGTCGTGGCCACATGGGTCTTCTCTTTGATCAACCAGGGGGTACACTCTTCCCCACCCCACCCCCAACTCCACAGAACCTAGGAGGCTAGTCACTTCAGGACAAAGAACCATTCCACCCTGGAAGTATACCCCTGTTTCCTGGCCAGTTTAGGGCTCCCTGGGGCTCGCTCCCCAGCCACTTTGCCTTTCAACAGTTCCTTGGTTTGCCTTGCCCTGGGTTCTCACTCAGGGGTTCATTCTCAGTGGGTTCATTTTTTATGTCACTCCTTTGGGGAGCAACAGCTCTTACAGAAAGAAAGGGTCTGGGCTCTGAGGACAAGAACAGCTCTGCTGTTTCTACAGTGTGACTTTGGCCGAGTCACCTCTCCTGCCAGTTCAACAGATGGGTAGAGGGAATATCTAAAATGCCTTATATGAAAGCCCCAAACACTGGAGGCCCTGAATGTGCTAGTCCTCCCCTCCTCATGCCAGACACTCCCAGGATCTTCATGCCCTTTCTCCATGTCCCAGGCTAGCAGGGTCCTGGCTCAGACCTGACCTGTGCTGGGACAGATAAACATACACCCAACACAGCTTCTAACCTCTTGTCCGGATGGGTGCTCTGGAGGTGTTTGCTAGGACCCTGATGGATGTCCCTAGTGGATTCTCTGTTGCATGAAGAGCCCAGAGCCTGTTTTAGGGTGGATCAACCAACTTGCCGTATGAGAATTTGATACACTTAATGCTGAACACACATACTCTCTCATTATCACAACTTACCCCTCGTTTTCTCACATTTTATGTTGCTGTAATGTCTGTGCGAGAGAGAGAGAGAGAGAGAGAGAGAGAGACCTTATCATTGTTATCATTGCCCTACCTATCTGCTCCATGTACCAATCTGTGGTAGAGTTTGAATGTAATTGGAACCCATAAGCTCATAGCCCTATTAGGAGCTGTGGCTTTGTTGATGTAGGTATGGCCTTGTTGGAGGAAGTGTGTCACTGCAAGGGTGGGCTTTGAGTTTTCCTATGCTCAAGATACCACCCAGTATCTCAGTTGACTTCCTGCTGCCTTCTGATCAAGCTGTAACCAGCACCAAGTCTGCCTGCACACTGCCATGTTCGCCATCACGCTTCCCACCATGGTGATAATGGACTGAACTGATGAAACTCTAAGTGGACCACCCCAAGTAAATGTTCTCCTTATAAGGGTTGCCGTGGTCAATGTGTCTCTTCATGGAAATAGAAATGCTAGCTAGTTTGAATGTACTTGATCCCTATAAGCTCATAAGGAGTGGCACTATGAGTAGGTGTGTCCTTTTTGGAAGAAGTGTGTCACTGTTGGGGTGGACTTTGAGGTCTCTGTTGCTCAAGCTTTGCTCAATGTGACCCTCAGAGCATTTCCTGTTGTCTCCAAGATGTAGGACACTCAGCTACCTCTTCAGTACCATGTCTGCCTGCATGCTGCCATGCTCCCCACCGTGATGATAATGGATTGAATTTCTGAAACTGTAAGTGAGCCACCTCAATCAGATGTTCTCTTTGTAAGAGTAGTTACAGTCATGGTGTCTCTTCTTAGCAATAGAAACCCTATCTAAGACACTGTCCATTATCTGTCTCTTCACCCATCTATTCATCCCACCCAGCCAGCTGTCTATCCCATCTACGCACGCGCCCACCATGTCTCCTCCTCCATCCATCCATCTACTCATACATCACATCCATCTATCCACTCACCCATTATCGACCCATCCACCCATCCACCCAGCTATCTATTATCTATTTGCCCATCTATTCACCCTTCCTTCCTTCCTTCCTTCCTTCCTTTCTTCCTTCCTGTCTCTTACCCTTCCTTCTCTCCTTCCTTTCTTTCTGTCCACCTGTCCCACATTTATGAAGAGCACACATTTAGGAGTTCCAGGCCTCAGTTTCCTCAGCTCACAAGGCCAAAGGCACAGATGAGCCATCACCAGTGCATCAAGATCAGAGTGAGAAGCCTGAACCATAAGAGCCCAGTGTGAACGGCTCAAAGAAGACTTCTGAGAGGAATTTGAAGGTGAGTCCCAGGGCAAGGGAATCCTGGGGAGAGGGGCTCCTGTTTGCTGGCTATTGCAAGAGAGACTGGGCAGGGACTGTGTGCCAGCCTTAGTCAGGTGGGCTGTGGTGTTAATGAGAGGGACTTCCTGCCTCATCTTGGATGGTCATACTGCCAACTCCTGTGATGCCATCCAGATTGACGGTGCTGGCTTGTGGGCCCAGATCCTCTTAGGAAAGTCCTGTCCATGCCCCAAGCCTCAACTGAGCACCACTGCTCTCCCTTTACCTAACAGCAGGAAAACCTGGGCATAGCAAGTCCCCCATGCAGGAAGTGGGCACCCACTCCCAAGACCATCATCCTGACGCTTGTGTCAAGGCTCTGGAATCCTCTCCATGCCTGGTCAGACCTCCCAGGTACCTCCAGCTTCTGTGCTGGTCTCTGTCTTCCTATGTCCTCCATCTCAGGACAGGCAACCCTTCTTCACATTCACAGCCTCACCTGGCATTCAGGTGCCAGTTCAGCTCTCAGCCTTGCCCACACCATCTCCCCTTGGGCCTCACAAGGGGCACCCTGGCATGGAGTGAGCCAGGTTCTCCAGGTCCCAGGGCATGTCCTGATTCTCTCTGCCTGGAGCCTTTTGGGGGAGTTGGGGAGATGCAGGAGGAAAGGGTTCTGAGAGCTTGAGAGACAGGACAGTGCAGGCATGGAGTAGGGCTGGGCTGAGCTGTCTGAGCAGGGACCACTCCTCAGTGCCAGCGGAATCAAAGACTCATGATGTCCAGAGATTTCCAAGGTCAGAGGGAGCCCAGTAAGACCCTCCCAGTCCAGCCCAACAAAAGCCCCTGTAACTCACAGGGACTTCTATTGTCATCCTGGAGTCTCAACTTAGGTGTGGCTGGGCACACAATTAGCTGAGACCAACCCTGGCCAGGTTTTCTCAATAAAATTTCTGAGCCCCAGAGCATGAAGGGTGGTCAACCAATCCCTCCCCCACTACACCCCTGGGCTTTCCCATTTCCGCCTCTGGCTGTGCAGGCATGCATGACAAGATGTTAGAGGTTCCTGACTGTCCAGCATTGGCATTCCCTGTACCCTGGCCCATGTCTCTCCCCAAGTTCTTCCAGAGGGCTGTGTACAGTCTCAGTTCACAGGACCTACAGGTGTCCCTCCAGCTAGAGGCTCTAAGAGCCACAAAGGCAGGAGACCACTAAGCAGTATGGGTGACAAGCTGCAGGATGGACAATATCACTGACTAACAGGACCCTGAAGTTTGGCTGGCTGGCCGTAGCACCCAATGTCACGTTCTGGCCTTGGATCAGGAGGTCCTAGTATCTGCATCTCCTAAAGAGCACTGTAAGGGCTCTACATCAGTATCAGAGAGCATCATAGGGACAGCACAACGACATATCTTGGGGAGCACCATATCTGTATCTCTTGTGGAGCACTATGGGAGCACTCAATGAATCATGGTTTCATGTAGAGCACCTTGGGAATGACTTCCTTAATAAAGCAGTACCTGGTATGGCTCTCGGCAAGTGTGTAATAAGATGTCTTGAGGTCATGAGGTCACCTTTCTTTTTCTTTTATTCTTTTTCCACCCATAAGACAGGGTCTATGTATATAGTTTGGTCTGGAAGTCCCAGTCTCCTCACTTCAGTCTCCTGAGAATTGGGATTACAGGCATGGGCCAGTTTAATTGGGAACAGATTTGCCTCTGTGGTGGCTGGGGCCAGTCTCACTCAGGAGCATCCAGGAGCCCCAGGCTTGCCTTAGATACTTAGAGACAATTGAGTATCCCCCTCCTATAAAGGCCTGCAGTCAAGGTCCCCCAATGCCTCAGCCATTGGTTCTGATGTCAAAGGGTACCCAGAAGGGAGGTGGTGTAGCATTGTAGCTCTCTAGGGGGTGCTGTGCCCAGTACACTGCACAGCTACCTTCTCCTCAACTTGGTCTTAATGTGCTATGCTGTGCTGTGCAGCCTCCAACCATGCATGCTCAGCCTTCCACTGGCCTCTAGATCTTTCCTAGAAGCACACTCCCCCGCCCTGCTAGGCATACCTGGCCTGTATTCCAGTTCTTGCCTCCCCCATAACTAGGGAGCTGTAGTCTCTGTCGATGTCTTCGCATCTTATATCTGTTATTCAAGTGTCTGATCTGCCCCTGGCCTTCTTCAGTCTTTGAACGTGACTCCAGTTAGAGCTGGGGGTGAGCATTGCCTAGGATCCCCCACAGGTGTAGGCTTCAGGCTGTTCCTTCCCTGGCCCTGGCCCCCATTTCACCTCTTGAGAGTGTATGCACAAACACCTGCCAAGTGTCTTTTGTGACAATACATTCCCTCGGTCAGCAAATATTTGCCACCTGTGGTTCAGCCCACCTGCAGGCCACCCAGGATAGGAACAGAAGGGAGAGTGGCTAGGAGCCAGCAAGAGGAGGCTGCAGAGGAGGGCCCTATCATCTTGGGATTTTGCATCACTAGAGGCATGGGGACCAGAACCATGAAGGGGGTGTGTCTGGGAGTGCTGTTAGCTTTGGACGCCTTGGAACAACTGGAGCTTGTCTGGGGTGGGCAAAGTTAGGTGAGCGGAAGAACTGGCTCCTGGTGAAGTCTGGCTGACTGCTGAAGGCTGCTGGTTGTATTTGAAATGACTTAGGTGATTCATAAAAACACTGAAAACCTTTCATTGTGGACCATTAGAGCATATACAGAACTGCAAAGACTAGCATGGGGATTCCCCTACATATACTACTCCAGTGTCAATGGCCAAGAAGAGAGTCACCACTTCCTTTGTCAACATGAAGCCTACACTTAATGGCAACATTTTTGGTCTCATCATTAGTTTCTCTGGGGACCCTGGTGCTTGTATAAAGTAAGACTGAGGCTGGTCTTTGGGGGCCCCTAGACACATTAGGACCTCTTCCACCTGGGCTGGCATTATGGTGGTTGACTGAGTCACCAAAAACAGGGGAATTCCAACTTCTGAGTTCTAACCCTGGTGAGGGAGCCTGCCCATGTGTATCTCCCTGTGAGGGAGGACAGTGAGTCCCATTTTACATATGACAAAATGGAACTGTAGAGACAGCATTCGGTGGCAAAGGTGGGTTGGGAAAGTGGGTTGGGTCCTAAGCCCCACCTCAGTCTTTACCAGTGCACACCAAAAAGAAAAACTGTCATTTGTCAAAGAGGTGTTACAAAGCTAGGTACCTAATCATTGTCCTCTCACTGTCTGAGGGCCCTATACAGAGCATGGCGTGGCACTCCATGGGGATGGTGTGGTACTCTACAGGGACTTTGGGCACTGAACCACTCACTTCTGATGGAAGGCTGAGGCCAGGGGTGGGCAAGGCTATTGGGAGTAGTTTTTGTGGCTATCCTTCTCAAGTAGCTCTAAGCACTCTGGAAAGATAACGAATTGCCATCCTTGCCTGGCCCTAACACACTGGAAATGGCTTGAAATGGAACATCATGACCACTCTCTGCAGTGATCTTTCTGTCCCCATCTGTGAGGTGGACTTGCTTCCCTGATCACACTTAGTTAAAATTTGAATCCAAGGAGGGTACCCCAAAGTTACAATGGTTGCCTCCACTCTTGTTTGTTGCCTGATTTGCAAGGAGCATGGGAAAGGCTGCTCTTGACCTAGAGTCTCTCATTCCTTTCCAGCCACAAAGGAGGTTTGAAAAATTCCTTCCTTGGAGAGACATTAACTATGTCTTCTTCCTCCATATAAGGTTCCAACAACCATACAATCCTACCAAAGTTCACCTTAGGGTACCAAAACGGTTTTAGGCTTCCTTGTAAGGCATTGGTGACCGCAAAGAAGACACCCTGGGACGTCTACACCCAGCATGGATAATAGGTCCTCCAAGGCCCCATCGATGGAGCTCTCTCTGCTAGGCCCATGTACTCTAGCCCCTCTCAAAACCCTGAGGCCATGTGCATTTAGGGCAGAAGTGACTGAGAGGAGAGGGTCTAATGGCCCTCTAATTCCTTTTGAGGGAATGTCAACAATCAACAAGCTGGCTCCTCATGACCTCTTGCAAGCAGACATAGCTGATCCAATAGAGGTGGCAACTGTTTTGCATGAGGACCACATTTTCCAACACCCCCATTTCAGCAGGCATGGGAGTAAGGAAGGTCCAGGCCTGTCGCTGTCTCTCTGGTTCTGCTGAGATCCCCCTGCATTGGGACATGGGCCCTGACCAGGCCCAACTGGTGCAGGTGGGTCTCCTCTTTCCATCCTGTCCACAGAGCCAGCAGACTACAGCATCTACAGACCGTAACCCCTCCCAGCAAAAATCATGTCAGCCATCCCTGCCAACATCCCAGAACCTCAGTGCACTTGGCAAGTGGGCTGCCTGCCTCCCTGAGCCCCCCACATGAGCCAGGAACTATCTGGGTGGTGGTGAAGGAGGCCTCAAATGGAGCCACAGGCTGGCGTTCATACTCAGCAGCCCTTCTGTGTTGCTGTGTGCCCTGGGCACAATAGGGCTCTCTGAGCTCCTCTGGCTTCACCTGACCTTCAGCAGGTTCAGGAGCCAAGCTGTGCAGATAGCCCTTACCCAAATGGGTGCTGAGCAATAAGAGGGGCATCTGTTAGACTTTGTTCTCTCCCACGACCCATTCCTCCCTTCCACCCTTTCCCACTGATCCCTGCCGTCACGTCACATTGACAAGGAATGCTTTAGGGCTCTTCAAGGACCATTGCCCCCACTCCAGTGCTGGCTTTGTACACATCCCACACAGGTAGCTCAGACAGCCCCAGGCATGCGGCCCCTAGGGACCTGTCTGTCCAGCCTATAAGACAGAAGCAAAGAGGCCAGGCAGGGGAATGCAGGGGAGAGAGGCTGTGGGTTGCAGAGAGGGTGGGGAAGGCACAGCTCTGGAAACAGAGGTTGGGTTTGAATCGTCCTAGAGCCCTAGGGTGTGGAAATGCCTTTATGCCTTTAGGTTGTGTACTGCACAAGGACGCACTGGGAAGCCCATGAATGTCCTGTGTCTAGACCCTTTTGGCTTCCTCTGGAGCCTCCTAGGTCTCCCAGACACTCCCTTGGGCCTGGGTCCAGTAAATTGGAACCATGTACCGGGCAGAGTCACTGGGATGCTGACACGAGACAGCCTTGTGTTGAGTGGCACAGCTATGGATTTTGCAGACAGTTAAAGGCTGGGCTCTGCCACTTCCCAGCTGTGTGATCTTGAGATAGTTCATTAACTTCTCTGAGCCCGTTTCCCAGCATTTAAACAAATAAAGGTATAAAATTGGCAGAGTGATGCTTGCCAGTCCGACATGCATAGCTTATGTACTTTTTCCATATGTACATAGCTACACACACCTCTCTTAAAAGTTCCCTTGTGGAGCTTCGGTTTCTTCATCCAAAAAAATGGGAGAAATGATAGCTTCACAGAGCACTGTAAAGGCAGAACAAGAAGAAGCCTGTCACACACTGGGTCAGGTGTCCTGCATGCAGCCTGTGCCTGATCCACAGAGGGCTGTTACTTCCTGCTCAAGTTTGCTCAGCAAGTTCCACATAGTATTAGTTTCTCCACGAGCCTGTGTTTTACCCCCAGAAAACTAAATCCTATTCAGGTTCTGCCTTTACTGTGTGGCCCACGAAAAGCTAACTCCCTTCTCTGGGCCAATGAATAGATCAGACTGGATGTTTCCCTAGGCCATCCTAGGTTCAGTGTTTAAGTATTGTGGTCTGGAACCCTTGGTTTTTCCCACTCATCCAGGGCTGTGGCCTGGGCCTCTGCATGGGTTATATGCATCGGGAAAGAAGGAGGCAGCTGTTTCTGCCCGTCAGATGGCTAGGATAGCCCCTGGGGTGCACCCTCAGGACCCTACATCTACATGAGCTTTCTCCACCCCAAACTGCACACAAGCATTTTTAGGGATCTCTTTACCTCCCCGATGGCCCCTGACTCATTTCACATTTGTCAGGAAGAAATTGGAGGCACTGGCCCTTCCTCCCCTGGAACACTCCAGGGACACTCCCAGATCAGATGAGAGTAGAGGTGACAACTGAGAGAAGAATAAATCTTGAGACACAGCCTCTCCGTTCTTCCACCAGTACAGACTGATGCAGCTGAGAGCACTACAGCCTTGAGTTGGCCAGAGATGAGAGGAGCACTGCAGTCTAGGTCTGGACAGGAAGTGCTCCTCCCAGGAAAGTAGGAGGCCAGCACAGCCACCGTCAAGGCCCTGGAGACCTGGAATTATTATCTACTAGTCAGCCATGGTCCCACACTCCAGCCACCTTCCTCTGGGCCGCCCCACCAGGAAACCTGCAGCCTTGTTGGTGTGTGGGCATGGGTGCCCTCTGCTGGGCAAAGATATGCCCTGAGGACAAAACATAGCCTGAAGACAGGCAGGTAAAGGTTGTCATTTGTGCACACACATGTGCATGTGCACATACAAATAATAACTATAAAGGATAATAAAAATATAAAACTAAAAAGATAAACCTTGCTGGGCTGTGGTGGCGCACACCTTTAATCCCAGCACTCAGGAGGCAGAGGCAGGTGGATCTCTGAGTTTGAGGTCAGCCTGAACTACAGAGCCAGTTCCAGGACAGCCAGGGCTATTACACAGAGAAACCCTGTCTCAAAAAAACAACCAAACAACCAAACAAAAAGGATAAACATTTAAGAGATGGAGCCTATGAGAGGTCTGTACTAGTTACTATGACAAATAGTAAATCCACTAAGCAATTTGTTTCAGCTCACGGTTTGAAGGTGTAGTCCATCATGATGGGGAAGGCGTAGCAGTAGAAGTGTGAAGCACATTGCACCTGCAATCAGGAATCAGAGAGCCATGAGTGACTGCTCAACTCATTTTCTCCCTTTTATTCAGTCCAGCTCTCCAGCCCTCGGGGTGGGACTGCAGTCATTCAGGGTGGGTTTCCCACTCTCAGTTAAACCTTCCTGGAAACATTGTAACAGGTGTACCAAGGGTGTGTTTTTATGAAGACTTTATATTCAGTCAAGTTGACAGTGAAGCTAACCATCACAAGCTCATTACTGGCTTTCCTCTCTCTGGCTTCCTGTCTGGCCATGTGATCACTTCTTTTCACAAGTGCCCCCACAGCATAGCGTCATCCATCATGAAGTAGGTGATGTGTGCAGAGGGCTGTTTGGACTTCTGCCCTTTAAAACTGTGAGCTAAAGAAATCTCTTTTCTTGGTTAGTTACCCAGCCACAAGTATTTCATGACAGTATTGGGAAACGGAGTGATACTGAAGCTTCCTTCACTCCCCCTGAGATCTCAATTATTCTTTGTCTTTTAATCTGATATAGTCTCAGTCTAGGAATTGGTATATGGACATCCTTGGAGTAGGAGGTCTGTCACTCCATCCACATATCTCCTCTTTTGGCCAGGACTGGGAGACTCTGTGATCCCTGTCTATCAGAAAAGCTCTAGGTGTTGCCTCTCTTTCCACGTTCCTTCAAGTTTGAATTGTTGCAGTGACCCAATTCTCTTTCTGTCAGTGTGCAATCATGGCTTGTTGCAGACAACGAGACCTAAAGACTACGTCTAACTTTGAAGGAAGAGACTATAAATTACCCAGAGATTCAGACTTAGGTGATCACAAGCCTTTGGTTTGTTTCTGTTTGTGGGAGGAGAAGAGATGGGAAGGTATTATTTTATGTATAAATAAAAGTGTTTGTGACTGTTAACCCACCAAAGGGTTGTACAGTAACCTGGTTATGCTCGACCCCAAACATTATTTCATTTATTTCAGGTAGTGTGGCACCTAGACCTCAGTGCCACAGCCAACAGTGTGACCTGAGCCTGGCTAGTCAGCGTCATATCTCTCTGGCTACGGGGACTTGTTCAGTAAAGGGCATCAGAAGCAATGAGATTAAATTTTTGAATATTCATAGGGACTGTTGAGAAAGACTCTTTGTTTTGGTCCTATAACCTTGATGACCTTGAACTCTTGATCTTTCTATCTCCATCTCCCAAGTGCTGGGATAACAGATGTACGCTGCCACATCTAGACACATAAGCAAATTTTTGTCATTCTATGACAATGAGATCATTGATCACAAATAATGACTTTGGAGCATTATGGAGTTTGTAGAGATCTTTTATACTCTCCTCTCATTTAATCATCACCCAATGTGCAGGAAATCAGGAATCTTAGCGCTGTTTTATAGGTAAGAAACACAGAACCTAAGAGAGGATTCATTCTTGGTCACATGTTCACTAATGCCCTAGCCAGATTGTGTTTTCTCTCACCTCCTGAGTTGCCTTCTGGGACTAGGAATCAGAACAAATTCTGGGAAGAAGTAGAATTTGGACATGAAGGATGCTCTGATGGGAAAAGGTGGAAGGGCAGGTTAGCAGAGGGAACAATGTGAGCCAAAGCCAAGAGGTGGGAATGGAGGTTTGGCCTGCTGACCAACACCATGTGTGGACAGACTCATGAGTGGACAGGTATTATTATGTACCATGTTGAATAACTTGCAGTTTAAAAAAAGAGTCCCCTGGCTGCCAAGAACAGATGCCGTAGAGGTGTCTGGAGAGGACTATGGTAAACCCTTCGGTAACTGTGAGTACTCAAATCCCTGGACTCTGAGAAGATAAAACCTTTGGATGAGGCTGTAGGGTCTGTGCTGTGTACTCCAGTCACTCTGAGGAGTGGTGCCCACCATGCTTGGCTTCCTGGGATGATACCCTTTGTCTTAGACCTGGAGAATAGGTCTGTTAGTACCTTATCTTGAAGTCAGACATATGCACAGATGGGCTAATGTCCCAGGCTTCTACGTGACTCTTCAGTTGCCACGATGAGTGGCGTTGAGCAATACCTTGCACCTTTCTGAGCCTGGACGTTGGAACTGAGTTTGGGATGCAATAACGAGAGTAAAGCTTCCTCCTCCCTGTAGCAAGAATTCTAATTGTTCTTAGTAATAAAAGCCCGGAGTCAGATATTGAGGGGCGGGGGAGCTGAAAGATCAGAGAAGCAAAGCAGCCAGCTCTTACCTCTACCTCAGACCAAAGGAGTGATCCTATCTTTTGGAATCCTTAGACTGAATGCTTCCTCAGATTGACTGCCTCAGACTGACTGACTAGACTGCATCTCTCTCTTGTCTCCTCCCACCTTATATTCCTTCCTGTCTCCACCCAACCATATCACTCCTGTCTCCACCTCCCTAGTGCTGGGATTAAAGGCATGTGACCCCAAGTGCTGGGATCACCTTTTTGTGAGCTCTGTTTCTCTTTTAGACAGATTCAATATCATGTATCCCAGGATGGCCTTGAATACACAGAGATTGTCTGCTTCTGTCTCCTGAGTTCTGGGATTAAAGGTGTGCACCACCACTGCCTGGCCTCTATGGCTAACTAATGTGGCTAGCTTTGCACTCCGATCTTCAGGCAAACTTTATTTGTTAGATCATAAATAAAATATCACCATACCTCCTTGCTTTCACCCATCATTTCTTCCTCTGAAGCCAACATATCAGAAGGCTGGTTCTCACTGGGGCCTTTTGGGTCTACATTTCTGTTTCCCGGCAGCTTCAAGCCTACAGCCTGAGCCCTGTCTCTCAGAAGAAAGCCCATCCGTGGACTTCTGGGACACCAACTCTTGCCAAAAGTGCAAGTCACTCTTTGTTCTTATGTGTCTGTCCCTTTTCTCTGCTTACTTCTCATGGAGCAGGCTTGTGTCCACTGTGGTCAGCATACTGTTTGGCACCTAGTGCACAGAGGACACTCTTCAGAATAAGTGGCCTCAGAGTCATCTCCTGAAGTGGTCAGATGGCAGCTCCTGGAATGATGGGTAACAGCCCAGCCTCTGAGTGTCCTTGGGAGAGCTCCTCTGAGTAAGCAGAAGGATGGTGGGGCAGGAGGAGCTATAGCTCCAGGAGACAGGTAGGCCTGTCCCCATGGCACTGCTGAGGAGTTAGCTTTGCTCAGGACCAGCCTTCCAGTAAGCACTAAGCTGGGATTCGACCCAAGATCCACAGCCAAGGCCCATCTACTGCTAATTTCAAACTATGGATCTGCACATTTCTTTTCATCTAAATGCTTTATTTATTTCAACAAGGATTTCTGTTTGCACTAGAGCTTTCTGACCTTCAAAATGATACTGGCCTAGACAAGAAAAGGGAGAAGTCATTCTTGAAGTGTTTCCCAAAGCCAAATTATGATCCAGAACTGTCCTGGGGTACCAGCCCACTCCATTGTTCTCAGACATCCATATAAAAGCTATTCCCCACAACAAGCTGTGAATGTCTAAGCAAATGTGTCAACTTCTGAACAATGGTCATTCCCTGATCCTGGCTGGACATTCGCCAAGGGCTGGATATCAGCCCAAGCGAGTTGCTCAACACTCTCCCTGGAGGGGGCTTGCTGGATGGGAGGGATTTTTCCAGCGTGACTTGGATGAACCTAGAGCTATTTCCCCACTGAGCAGCTCCAGCCTGAGAGGCACCGGCAGTCTCAGCTAAGGGGTCGTGGGGACAGAACAGGGATGTGGTTCTCCCAATCTCTTGATGACCAGCCTGGTTCTGTGGCCCTCAGAAGTCTCTGTAGAATTTAGGCCTATATACAACCGGGAGAACTCTCTGAAAATCCAGCAGCTGGGTTACAGGGGTTTGGACTGGTTTCCAAGGAAACAGAAGCCCCCACCCCACCCCCAGAGAGGCCCAAGGTATAGTGGGAGACACTGGCCCTTAGAGCTGAAGGGCCCAGGGTGGGGGAGGAAGAGGCCACATGGGAAGAGGGCAGGAAGGGGGATTTGGCACGGGCCTCTGCTGCCTGGTCTCAATTTACTTGTGAGGAACCCCCTAATAGCCGGGTGAGAGCCGTGTGCGCTTTCCTGAGAGCCTGCTAAGTGTTTATGGAATGATTTGTGAGGAGAAGTTTCTTTGGAAGCAGCTTGGGGAAGGTATGTTATTAAGAGCTCTTTCTCCAAGTTCCCCTTGGCTTGCTTCCCTCTGGCCCCTGGGGTCTGGGCAGCCCATGGTCACAGCAGCTGTTTGCTATTTTGTAGGCCATGGGGCCTTGATCGTATTGGAGCTGAGGGAAGACAGGGAAGTGGGGTGATTTCCTCCTCTCCAAGGGGGTATAATGCAGTCAGGAGCTCTGAAGCCCATGTCAGAGCATCCCCTGAGGGAGCCAGGGCCATGTGCCCAGGAGAAAGGTGTTGGGGGCAGAGGAGTATGCTGGGGACCATCAGCCAGTCACATGGAAGCCAATGGGGAGTGATATGGACAAGCCAAGGATGGTGAGGGGCAGTGACAGGCTTACCTTCTCTGCCAGACTGCAGCTCCCCAAGTTAGGACTGTATCTTTGTAGATGTCCTAGCTTCACCTGACTTGGAGGGCTGGCCCTGAACAGGCGTAGTAACCCACTTTACTGAGCCATCTAGCCTGTCTAAGTCAGGTCACTACAGCTGAGGATCACAGTGAGAGTTCTGGATCAGCTTGGAAAGCTTCAATTAACTATGAGTTTTGGTCTGGGAAGCCCAGGGCCATCTATGAATCATTCTATCCATGGAAACCTTCTCACCCTAGGTGAGACAGAAGTCCCCCCACCCTCAGGGTCAGGCTACAGAGACTGCTAGGAGCCAGGGGACTGGCTGCCTGGACTCTGAGACCCCTGCTTGGATGCGTGTAGCCACCAAGATTTTTTTTTTTTTTAATAGTGCTACACCTCATGGGCCTATGGGGGCCATTTTTTTCAGTTTTTTTATTATTTATATATTTAAATTACAAACAAGATTGAATTACATGACGATCCTAGTTCCCTTCTCCCTCCCTTCCTCCTCTACCACCCCCCCCCAATTAAAATCCTACCTGTCATATGTCCTTTCTTCCAGTCTACACCAGACTCAAAATTTCTGCTTCCTCATGACCTCTGCATCCTTCCTTTTCTTCCCTTCTCACTCTCGTAGCTTCCTCCCCCCTCTTCCCATGTTCTCAATTTGCTCAGGGGATGGTGACCCTTTCCCCTTCTCCAGGGGACAAAGTTTGTCTCTTTTAGGGTCTTCCTTGTTTACTAGTATCTCTGGCAGTGTGGGTTATAGGATGGTAATCCCTTACTCTATGTCTAAAATCCACATATGAGTGAGTACATATCATGTTTGTCTTTTTGTGATTGGGTTGCCTCGCTCAGAATGGTTTCTTCGAGTTCCATCCATTTTCCTGCAAATTTCAAGATTCCATTGTTTTTTTCTGCTGAGTAGTACTCCATTGTGTAAATGTACCACATTTTCTCTATCCAGCCACCAAGATCTTTATTCCAATATCTGAGTACAACAGTTCAGTGAGGTCAGGCTTTTGTACTTCCTAGTATTGTAATTGAGAAAAGTAAAACCTAGAGATTGATACTGCACTCCTGAGATTATACAGTAAATGCCCACTTGGTTAGAAATCAAATCCAGGTGTTTGAAACCAATATTAGGACTCATAATCTATGCTGGCCAAAGACACCTGCTTCATCATCACACTTGGCACCCCACACTGATCTGCTCTGTGATGTATACCTGAATGTGTGTCTCATATATCTGAGAGCTTCCTGAGGACAGGAATCAGATTGACAGCATCATGAGTCCTGAAGTGCCAGTAGCTGGTCTGGAATAGAGGAGATGAATGGACAGGTAGATGGGTGGATGGATGGATAGATGGGTTTTGAATAAATGGATGAATGAGAGGATGATAGACGATGGATAGATGGGTGGTAAGTTTTGGATAGTAGATGAATGGATAGGTAGTTGATGAATGGAGGATTTATGAATGGTGAATGTATGAATTAGTAGATGGGTGATGGCTAGGTGAATGGTAAATGAATGGGTTATGGGGAGTAGATAGATGGTGGATGGATGAACTGAAGGGTGAATGGATAGATGGTAGATAATGGTGGGTGGATCTTGAGTGGATTGATGGTTAAACTTATGTCAGACTTTGGAAGGAAGACTGTGAGGGAGTTAATAATTTTTTATTAGAAATTTGTGTGAGTGAGTTTTGGGGGTCACAATGAGTGGGAGTCTCCACTGGCATTTTGTGAGTAGAGACATTTGACACTCTTTTAGGATATATGAATGATTGAAAAGATGATAATACCTATCACTCAACCTAACTCTTATACAGGTATGCACATTTTTTTTTTTTTGCAGGACTCTAATGCACCCTAGCGTTTCCAGGAATATAGTCACCCTTCAACCTAGGAAGACTTTTCTGTGTTCAGAACATCTTTGAGATTGGTTTGACATTCCTGGCCCCCAGCCTGTGTGTATAGAAACCACTGCCACAGTGAGCCTACATACGCACCCATCTGGTCCATCCTCTAGAGCTGCCACCCCAGTGTGAAGATGGTGACCTGTGTGTTTGTGTAAGCAGTTCCTTTCCATTTATTTCATCTTAGTTTCACTCTGTGAATGCTGTGCTGGAGCCAAGTCACATGAGTGAACGCAGTGTGCATGTGCCTGCGTGTCTTCCTAACTCTAGTCCCTGTTGTTAGATCCGGAGGTTGAAATCAGTCAGGAAGGAAGTATTTACACCACGGAAATTGGCAAATGATATAAATCAAGTTTCCCTTTTCCTTCAGGGAGACGATTGTTAAATATTTACTAGTTCACCGGCTGCCCTGGCT
The DNA here is from genome assembly GCF_003668045.3 of Cricetulus griseus. Classification (NCBI taxonomy): domain Eukaryota; kingdom Metazoa; phylum Chordata; class Mammalia; order Rodentia; family Cricetidae; genus Cricetulus; species Cricetulus griseus. The sequence goes on along the minus strand of NC_048596.1, from coordinate 100,766,404 downwards.
TTTGTCACTGTGAGTGGAAGCAGGCAATGTTATCAACCTCGATCATCTCTATGTAATGGTGGGGCACCAGGCCTGCAGGCTGATGCAGATGGAAGTGGGACATACTGCTTATGGCAGGTGACAGGAAGCCTCCAAAACAAGCCAGGAAGCTTTGAATCTATGAGACCTGTGACAAGAGACAAACAGCTATGGGACATAGTCCCTGCTCCTGAAGAATTTAGCAACTAACAATTTTGCACAGCACACAGACGCTGGGGTCCCGTGGGGCTGCTGTGTTTCTGAGCTAATTTGTTCTTTGGGGCTTTTACAGATAAACAGAAAAAGAGAGGCCATGTGGCTTTGACAGTGACCAGCCTCCCCTCTTTGTGTCAAGTCCCTTTTGATGTCAGTCCTGAGCCTCTGCATCCTGCTGAGCTCCAGTCCATGGCACAGCTGTAGCTTCTGAGTGCCTGCTGTGTGCTGAGCCTACTGTGTGCAGGGCCTATTGTGTGCTGAGTGCTTCTCCTCAGGAGTACTTCCTCTTACCTGACCTCAGATGCTCAACAATCTTCCTTCCCAGCTTCCCCGTTGCTAGGATTACAGGCATGTACCACGCTGCTCAGCCTGACATCTCGCTTCTGTCTCTTTTCAGACAGGACAAGCTCCCCAAGAAGATATGACTTGCCAAGGTCACCTAGCCAGCAGGTAGTGGAGCCAGGACCCACAGCCAGGCTGTCTGACTCCCAGGTGGGCTCTTAACCCTACACTCTCGACCTTTCAAAGCCAAGATGGTATCTGTTCAGCCCTCCCTTGAGGAGTCTTAATGTGTAGGTCAGAGCTGGAAAGGACTGGATGAATGACCTAATCCTTGATTCTCAGAACTTCATCAGACCAGCCCTCCCCCACCACACAGCTACGTACCACCAGCCACTGGTCCAGAGAGGAGACTTGGACGCCTACTTTTTCTAAGGAGCCATGTTTTGGCTGGCTTGTTTATCATTGTAGGTAGGGTCAGGCTAAATAATGGTGATTTCAATGCCATTCCTGAGAGCCAATGCTATTGCTATGGCTTTGAAACACAAACAGAAGAAGAATCTATTAGTCACCAAGGAGTGCAATAAGCCTGTTGAGTAATCAGCCTGCCGGCCTTGGTACCTATGAACCACAAGGATGATAAATGAAATACCACAGACTTTGAGACTCTTGCAGGTGGGTGTGGGGCTGTGGGGAGGTCACAGGCTTCGGGAAACTGTTTTCCAAGGTGCTTTCCCATACACCAAGGACTCTCCTCTATTTCTTGTCTCAGAGACAGGGAAACTGAGGCCAGAGAGGAGAAATGGTTTATCCGAGGTCAGCCAGGAGGTTTGGGGATAGGATGGAGTTCAGGTTGCCCATTGCTGTTTGAGGATAGTAGCACTTACAAGCTCATGTGCCTAGGTCCCATTCGGCATCTCTATCCTTCTCTCTCATTTTCCTCCTCCCTCTGACATTGCCCCAGTCAGTCTGAGCCCCATCCCTCCTATTTCAGATAAGGCTGCCAGAGTTTCTAGAGAGGCTTAGAGACAGGGTGTGGCTTCTGGAATATCCAGGACTGGGGACCTAGAATTGTGTCCTTAACCCAGGCTATTTGTTTGCTGCTGTGTGGGTGGATCCAGACATCACCTGAGATTTGCCAAAAAGGTAGAGGCCCCAAAGATTTCTCTAAAACCCAATCAGAAAGGGCTTCCTCAGCAGAACTTTGACTCCTGAGCACTCAAAATCCTATAGTTGGTGTGAACCTGTTCTCTCTAGAGGGGTATGGCTTCTCTCCTCAGCTTTCCTGTACTATAAAATGGGCACAGTCATCCAAGTTAACACTTCTGTGCTTAAGTTGCCTGGGTGCTGAACTGAGTGGCTCTGCGTATATGTTCTCCATTGACTCTCACTACAAGCTTAAGGCTAGGCTTCACAGTTCCACATTTAGTGCTAAAGCAACTGAGGCTCAGAAAGTCAGAGTAGCCGGTCCAAGACTCTCACAACAGACCCACCCAGCGTCCACACCTAGAAGGTGCTGGGAAACATTCTGTAGGCACTTTCGGCACTTGCCCCAGGACAACAGTCTTAAATCCAGCTGTGATGGTTGATGTCAGTTGTCAAGTTGATAGGGCATAGAACCAGCTAGAACAGTGGTTCCCAACCTTCCTACCACTATGACCCTTTAATACGGCTCCTCAGGATGTGGTGACCCCTTCTACCCTCAACCATAAAATTATTTTTGTTGCTACTTTCTAACTCTAATTATGCTACTGTTAAGAATTATAATGTAATATCTATGCTTTCTGATGGCCTTAGGTGACCCTGTGAAAGGATCCTTTGACACCCCCTCAAAGGGTCACAACCCACAGGTTGAGAGCCACCGCACTAGAGTGACTGGTGACTCAGCAGGCAAAGTGCTTTCCATGCAAGCCCAGCAACCTGAGCTTCATCTGTGGACCCACATGAAGAAACTGGATGTGGTGGTGTGAATCTGTCATATCAGCACTCCTACTTTGAGATGGGGGTGGTGGCGAAAACAGGAAAATTGCCCAGAAGGGTGTAGGCCAACTAGCTTGGAGTACACAGCAGAACAAAACAGAGAGAGACCCTGCTTCAATAATAAGATGGAAGGCAAGAACTGACTCCTGAGAGGTGTCCTTTGACTACCCCATACCTCCCTCACATTATTATTATTACAAACTTGGGCTCATCCTGGTGACACACCTCTAGGCAAGTCTGTGAGGGAGTCTCTAACCTGGGCTAGCTGAGGTCAGAAGGCCCAGCCTGAATATAGGTGGTACCATTCCACGGACTAGGAAGAGACCTGAGCACCAGTGCCCATCTCTCCCTGCTTCCTGACTGTAGATGCAATGTCACCAGCTGCCTCATGTTGCCACCTCCATGCCTTCTGTACCCTCAAACTGTGAACCAGAATGCACTCTTCCTTTCTTAGGTTATCAAGTATTTGTCACAGCTATAAGGAAACCAGCTGGCTCTTAGAGCAGGAGGCAGGGTACTGGCTGCAAGATGAAGCCCTGGGGCTGATCACACGGAATCCGTCATGACATAACTACCCCTGGGCTGTGTGGTAGCTGGGATGGAGCAGGCTTCTGAGAAGCAAGCTGACACCTTCAAATGGTTGTGCATTTGAACCTGTACAGTCTTGGAGATTTTTAGCCTCCTTTCCAATTCTGGAGACTCCTAGTCAGAGATACGTGATGGGCTCATAAGCACCCAGGACTACAAGTTTGACTGCAGGCCCACTTCTCACTGTCCCTAGCACCTGTTCATATTTGTTTTAGGACGTCACAGGAGTCAGCCCACCTCTCTGGGCCTCGGTCTCTGTGGATTTGGGAAAGGCCCTCCTGCCCTTGTTAAGGTACTGGAAGAGTCCAGTGAGACCATAGGTGCGGGTGTACTCTGAAGTTCTGCCCATGACTGACACTTAGCTATTGTGGGATTTCTGGAAGTTTGGATGCTTTAACCTCTAAGTAATCACTTCCTCTGGCTCACCCGGGTGCCTCAAATTCCATTAGAGCTGCTTGCCTGGGACCACTCTTCATCCCCAGGAGGTCCCCAGGAAGAGCAGCCTGCTTAGGGCAGGACTGACCGTTATCCTCAGACACTTGGATTCACCAGCACATCCAACTCATGACCCACAGGCCATATGTCCCAGGATAGGCACCATTGTGGCCCATTTGTAGATGTCAGGTCATGTCATGGTATGGCGAGCCCTCCTAAAGCTTCCCCATTGTCATGGATGGGTCAAGTTCATTTGGTGGTTTCCAGCAAGGTGGGTGTTCAGGATAACAGAACACCCCTTGCTTGGAGAAGTCCTTTCTGCTATGCTCATCCTCATCTTACAGGTAGATAGATACACCATATCCTTCAGGAACTCAACTACGGTGTACAATTTCCTTGGTTGTGATTACTTGTGCCCAACAGGCCTGGTGAGCAAAGGGATAGCCTCTGGGAAGCCAAGCTCTGTGGAATCTGGGGATAGGAGGCATTTGGGGAAGATGTCCAGAGGGAGTGTGGCCAGTACAGAGCTCAGAAGGCTCAGCAGGTCAGTCTAGAGCAGAGCAGAGTCTGAAGAAAGACAGGAGTGGTATTGTCAACACACAAACAGTTCTTTCCCCCAAAGGGACAGCAGTTTATTCTAAAGCCGAATATGAGTGACCATGGCTCAGGAGCAAAGATTCAGGTTTCTCCAAATATGTGTTCCATTGTGGAAGTGGCTACATAAGCTATTAGTTACAAATTGAAGAAAATAATGATTCATAGTATTTAGCAAGTACATTGGTGGCAGCCACAGGTAGGTGGGCTAACGCACATTGGGAAGTCCTGCTCCAGGTTTCAGATACTATTTGATGACACTTTGAGCTCTTGAATCAGAAAGCGCTAGTGGTCTGCTAAGAATCCATTGTAAGGTCTTGATAGTCATGAAGATATTAGGTCAGACTCAGAGGTGAGCAATGGACTGCTTTCAAAGGGACTAAAAATAGCCCAAGATAATTGGGCTCTGGTCTGCAACATTTTAACTCTCCACAATCTCAAATTTTAGTCATTTGGCTCTTAGGATCTCAAAATGGGTGCACTCTCCTCCCCTTTCCTTCTGGGAACTTCAGTTCACTGCAGGATGGTTGGTTTATTACTCTAGGATTTTACTTTATAGGAATGACTGAGTGTTTGGATGCAATTGTCTCTGGTGCTAGGGGTGAGGTCATCTCTAACAGTGAGGCCTTGGGTTGGGGTGCTGTTGCTGGAGACGATGTCATCTCAGGGTGAGCTCTGGGTCAAGGCAGTGCTATCTGGGAAGTGTGCTGGTGGTGCCCTTGTCTGTGGATGCTTTCTCGGATCAATGTGGCTTTCCTGTGATTGGCTAAGCGCCCATTACATGGAGGATTTGGACTTGGGGATTGTGCCTCCCAGACCCTTTGTCGTAAGACTGCAGTCACCAGAGGGGTATACAGCCACATCTGACAGCGTCTGAACAGGCTTCCTTTCAGGTGAGCATCTGCCGGACCCATGGGACAATCATGGCAATGGGTCCTAGGAATGTGTGTCCTCTCTCTGGCCTCCAGCTCTTTTTAGATGGAGACAAAATGGGAAGCTCATAAGGGTTAAGCTTTTGGGGCAAGAGAGACACTAATTTTAGAGGTTAATTTCCTGGTGGTGTATTAGTTACTTCTCTCATCTCTGTGAACACACACCTGACAGAAGAAGTTGAAGCATAAGGGAGGAAGGCTTTACCTCAGCTCACAGTTTAAGAGGGGACAATCCATCATGGCACAGTGGAGTTCACTGCAGCTGGAGTGTGTAGATGGGCTTTTGTTACATCTCAGAGGAGGAGGGGGAGGCAGAGAGTTCTGGCTAGAAGCAGAGACAGCCTACAGCCTGCAATCCCTCCTGATAGTCTGAAGGCTGCCAGCTAGGCCTCATGTCCACTCTTCCCAAACAGTGTCACCAGTGAGGGATCAAGTGTTCAAACATGTGAGATCATGGGGACATTTCATCTCCAAACTATATCAGATGGAAATATTTTTAAAATTGGGGGGCTGGAGCGAGAGCTTAGCAGTTAACAACAGCATGTACTGGTCTTGCAGAGGCCACGCTCACTTTCTAGCACCCATGTCAGGCAGGTGGATCTCTGTGAGTTCGAGACCAGCCTGGTCTACAAGAGCTAGTCCCAGGACAGCCTCCAAAGCCACAGAGAAACCCTGTCTCGAAAAACCCAAAGACAAACAAACAAAAAACAACTGCCTTTAACTCCTGTTTCAGGGAGTCCAAAGCCTATTGTCTTCCTTGAGTACCTGCATTCATGTGTATATACTGCCCACCCCAGATACACATGTGTACACATAATCAAAAATAATTAAAACAAATATTTTTGTTTGTTTGTGGATAGGATTTCTCTGTATAGCCCTGGCTATCCTGGAACTCACTCTGTAGACTGGGCTGGCCTTGAACTCAGAGATACGCCAGCCTTCTGGATTAAAGGCGTGAGCCACCACCACCCAGCTCAAAAATAAATCTTTTTAACAACAAATAAAAGGAATTTGAGCTGGGGAGATTACTCATCTGGCAAAGTGCTTATTTAGTAAACTTGAGGACCCGAGTTTGATCCCCAGAGCCTACTAGGCATGGTGGTGTGTGTTTGCAATGCCAGGGCTGGAGGATCAGAGACAGGCAGAGTCTCGAGGCTTGCTGCCTAGCTAGTCTAGTTTACTCACTGAGTCCCAGTGAAAGATGAAAGGCCAGTGAAAGATCCCAAGGACTGAGAGCCAAGGTTGGCTCTGACCTCCACAGGTATGCACACACATGTGCACCCATAGCCACACACATCGGGGAGGGGATGGATGGGCTCTTGGCTAACCCAGCTGTCTCAGATTCAGGGACATGAAAGCTCTCTCAAATGCCTCTCCAAGAAACCAGCATTGTGGATTTCGAGAAGTGCAAATGTGTGCAGTGCAAATGTGTGCGTTGTTATCTGTGTCTGTGACTCAGAAGGAATAGGACTGCATGAATAGCACTTGAGCTAGCCTGTGACCTTGAGATGTGTAGGGATATATATGGCATCGATGTTTCAGAAAGGTCCCAGCATTCTCAGTCTTGAAGGGAACACATCTAGGTAATGGCCCAGCTGTTTGTTGCAGATTTGAAGATGGCACCGTTTGGAAGCCAGGGTATCCTAGGCTGCGATTGGCAAAATGTTTGGCCAGTATCACTCCTCTACCAGAGACATCCTAGTTGATGGAGAGAATGCATCACCAGGCACCATACTTCATCACATGCAGTGGTGACCAGACATTTGCAATCTGTGGAAGCCAAGGAGCCAAGAAAGAATGGTGTCCTCCAGTACCCAGCACTTGACAGGAGACTGAGGACTTGGAAAGCCACTACTTCTTACAAACAGAAGATGCTAGAGGGTCCAGCTTTGCTTTTCTCCTGACTTAAAGAGGCTCCCACAGCTGTTGCTGTGGTTTAAAGTACATTTAGCATCTGGTTAAGAGGGTCTCAAGCCCGGGTTCTGGGAGCCACTGTTTCCATGAGTCCAGTAGTAGCCAGGCTGCATGATGGGAACCTGAGACTGTGGGGGCAGCAGGTGTCCAGAAAGGTGGGAACCACAGAAGTGAATGGCTAGGACAGGAGGAAGTCCAGGCTGCAGCATGGCTCTCTATTACCTCTGGCAAATGGTTTTTATCCAGCCTCTGGCAGGCCAGGGTTTACTAGCCTCTGGGAAGGGCTCTGCAGGGCTTAGTGGCTGTGCATGGTGGCATTTGTGGCCCAGTTTTCCTCAACATCCGGGTAACATTTGCAAAAGGGCAGGACACCTTAAGTTTACTCCAAAAGATGGATGAAGCCAGGCGGTGGTGGTGCATGCCTTTAATCCCAGCAGAGGCAAGTAGATGTCTGTGCGTTTGAGGCCAACCTGGTCTACAGAATGAGTTTGAGGACAGCCAGGGCTCTACAGAGAAACCCTGTCTTAAAAAGATGGATGAGGGAGACATCCATTCATTCCCCCCCCCCACTTCCAGTCCCCCCCGCCTCCTCCTTCTCCTCCTCTGCCCCCACCAACTCCAGAGCCTGTCTGTCCTGGGGTGATGAACTTAAACTCTGATGTGGCTTGGCCACACTTAACTGAGCATTTTCCTTTGAACACAATGAAAATCAGGCAGCGCTTTGTCTTTCACTGTTAGAAAAGTCTGCTATGGAAAAGTTGCCTTCTCCGCCTCATCCCCATCCCAGTTAGGTTTTCCTATTCCTCAGAGCCCAAACTCTCAAGAGAATTGGAATTCTAAGACTTTAGAATCACAGGATAATGTAAGTTTAGGCTGATGTAATCCCAGATTCCTCCAATCATAGGGAGCCACAATGATAATCTAAGACTTTATTATGTTAAAACCAGAGATTTCGTACTCAAAATCTTTGCATTTGGAATCCTAGCATCCCCTGCCAGCTTGTCTGTGTCAAAAATGTCAAACTGCACCCACAAATCACCACCCATGGCATGCATAAAGATCCTTGTCAGGGGCCACAGAGCAAGCGAAGCATGGAGGCTGTGACTGGTCCAGCTCAGGAAAAGCCCAGTGTTTTCATCATAGTGGGAAGAATAGCAGGACTCACAGAATGAGTCTGATCCTAACCCTGCAGCACCCAACAGCCCTGCTTGGATAGCAATCACACCTCTGAAATACTGTATACAGCATGACATGAGGGGGTCCCTCCGCTGTCAGCTCACTTCCAGCCATTTTCCAAGTTCTCTCTTGAGACTGAGCGTGTGGGGTCCTGAACAACACCTCTCTCTCTGGAAGGCTCTGGGGACCTGATGAGGTTCGGAGGTGGACAGCAGGAAGCACAAGTGTCAAGTTAAAGAGGGAACTGAGGGTACCCACTTCCACCCAGCAGGAAAGGATACAGTTTAATTAACCCTTTCTTGTGCATCACCCTCAGCTTGCAGCCTTTCCCTGACCACCAGTCATCCATGCTGTTCCATTTCCTCATACGTAGAGGGCAGAAAACAGTATCCTTGGTTGAGTCCAATCTGCCCTGCTCCTGGGACTGGCTATTTCTCTGAGGCTTGAGTAACTTATCTAGAACTTAGTTCCCCATCTACACAAGTTCTTTGAGGTTAGGTGAGGAGTTAAATGCCTACAGGTCATTTCTGCACTGGTTGAGACCGAAACGGCCACATGGCCCATCTGTTGGGGCTGCCATCTTTGCCTCTTCTCCTCAGGGTTGGGGTCATCGGGATTAAACAGTGAGGAACTGACCAGGATGTATCCATACCTAGTGCCTCCACCTCCCTAAGCTCATTTCTCCTTGTAGTTCTCTCCACAGGGTGGCATTTGGTCTTCTCCAGCTGAGTTGTTTAAGGATCGAGGGAGAGGGGGTTGAGGCTGGAGGCCTCCTTTCTGGGACATCAAAGGCTACCAAGCCTCCCTCGCCCTCTGTGGGAGGTCTGAGCCCCTGCCCTGTCAGCATGTGGCAAAGTCAAGTTTCCTCCACAGGGGCAGGCATGGGGGTGGGGGCAGAGGAGAGTGGAGGCTGGGATGGGATCAAGTTGCCCTGAATGGAAACAAACTCCAACCCCAAACCAAACCCAAATAGAGATTCCAGGAGGAATTGGGTGTCCCAAGCAGCCTCAGGCTAGGCTGGGACAGGGAGGGCAAGCAATGAACTCAGGGCTCTGTGCTCCCCCAGGGCTCTGTGGTTCCCAGGCCTATGAAAGCCAGCAAGCCTACTCCTCCCTGGGAGACCCAGGCAGATGGAATTCTATCCTGTGGGCCAGCAGCCTCCATAGCGGGTGGGGAGCTCAACCTCTGTTTACATCTGTCAGACAAACATCCACACAGCCTGGAGGTGACTGAGGAGACTAGGCCATTATGTCTCAGCAACATGAAAGGTGTGGTACAATAAAGGAATGGAACCAGCCCTTAGCATCTCCTAGGACACTGGTGTAGCCCAGAGTCCTGCTCAGTTGGGGAGCTGAGCAACACCAGGTAAAAAATGGGCCCCAGTTCTCATGAAGGAGCTAAGAAGCACCTCAGCTTGATCTTTGACAGGGAGATTTGTGTAAAGGAGGAAAGAAAGGACAGTCACTAAACGTGGTTTTGTTAGGTCTCGGGGAAGCCCCTCTCTTTGCTCTTTTTGGCCTAGCAGTGAGGCTGATTGGTATATGGATCAGGAAGGCTCAGACAGGTTTCAGAGCAATGAGGGGGAAGGGATAGGGAGGGGAAGTAGGACTCCCCTGCTTTTCCAGGCATCTGTCTGCTTTTGCTTCTTTCCACTTCACTGCAAAGCCAGAAAGGCCAGCTCTGAGGAGACCTAGGGGCCTTCGTGGCCTGTTGTGGTGCCTACCACTTTTTTTTTTTTTAAATCCTGCTTTGTAGTCCCTCCTTGTAGGGTTTCGCATGCATCTTGCTCGTTCCTTTTGTTGTCTCTTGTGAAAGTGTTTTCTCTTATTTGACATTAGTGGTAGATACCTTCTGGAGAGGCTAAGGGTCTCAACCCTTCCATGGAGGTCAGACCTGAGAACTAGAGCCCTGACCACATTTACTCAACCACAGGCCTGACTCCTGATTGAGTCAGGGTGGACATGTGACTGGGGCTGGACCAACCATGTGCTCTACTGCTGAATCTGTGATTTGGGCTCCAGAGTCAGGAATGGCTGCTTTTGAGGAACTGAACTGAAGCCTATGGAACTTCTGTCGCCTACCACCAGTTCAAGAAACCAAATGCCAAAAGAAGCAGTTATAAGGTGCATCTAGGCGTAGTCAAATTTATTCTTGGGTGCATTTCTAGTTCCCAAAAGACAGGGGTTGGCCCTCACCCTGTAGCATCTTCATGAACTGTGTCTTTTAAACAAGGAATTCTTGGCCTAGCTTGCTTGGAAGTCTTAACAGTTGGTTCATTTCAAACTTAAAACTGGGTGTATTGTGACTCCCAGTGCCTCCTGTGAATTCAGTCAGCAGCCAAGGCTCCTTCCCCTGAGAAACCTTCTCTCTTTTTTGATGTCCTTGTCTCTTTGGGCCCTATGTCACCTATACATGTACACACACTATTTTCATTATATGCTCTTTGTTCAACCAGCTCAGCCTACTCTACTCTTGATTAAGACCCAAGGAAGCAAAAGACTGCCCAGGAGAAGCCACAAAGGGCCTTATGTTGCAAAAGCTGGGGGTTGTGGGAAGAAGCCACCCAAATAGTTCTGAAAGCCCTTCTTAAGAAGCCAGAAAGGTAGTTTATAATTCCTCCAATCACAGCCCTCTCTCTGTCACAGCTTCCAGCTCCACCAATCACAGGTTTTGCACTGCACCAATCACAGGCTTTTTGTTGAGTCACTGAAGACGTTGTCCATCTCCTGACCTGAGTGAGTATGGCTGGAGGGTAAACTGGATTCTTTGGAGCTTACCAAGTCTTGTCTTTCCTCAAGAGGAGTCTTCCAAAGCAGGTGCACTGTCTGGAGCTGTTGCAAGTGGAGCAAGCCTATCCAAAGCAGGAGTTGGGTTTCAGTAGCAGCTGTGGTTACAGTGGTCCTTCCAGCTAGAGTAGACCCTCTTTGGATTGACCACGTAATGTTCAAACAGCCAGGCTGCCATGATGACAGTTCAGATGGTTGTCAAAGACAGGGCTGCCTTCTTGCTGGCTCCCTGGCAGACAGACATCAGGGATGGATGTGTCAGTGTCACTGACTGAAAGCCCTGCTTTCCACAGTTTTTCTCATTCACAGGAAAACACACAGTGTGTGTGTGTGTGTGTGTGTGTGTGTGTGTGTGTGTGTGTGTGTGTTACAACAGAGAATAGAGACTTACCATGGAATTAACATTCTCAACAGTGCTTGACCCCTAACCAAATCCCCCCTGGGTCCCTCTGATCTGTTGTCACTTGTGGAGCTTCTGCTGCTTGTTTAAGCTCTCTGGCAGACAGCCTTCACTCCCCTGCCTCTCACTGAGTTACCCCCAGAGGGATGCTTATGACATCATTCCTTGGGAAGAGTTTGGAAAGCACCCCTCCCCTCCATCCCAGGCCTGCCCCAGCTCTGGCCTCAGCCATTCCTCTCCTTTTCTGGTTACAGCTTTATGCTGCTATTCTTGGGGGGCTTGTTATGTTCCCCCAATTTTATGATTCCCCACATTGCTTCCATCCCAAAGCAGGGGTGTTCTTCATTGAGTGGGTCCTGAGATCCAGGCCCTCTGAGCTTCTCAGTGGCTGAGGGACTGAGAGCAAAGGGGTTATAGGAGGTTGTAGGTTGAATTACGTTCCATATCCCAGCTTGTGTTGGTTTTCTGATCCTTGGTACCTGTAAACATACCCTTTTCTGGAAATTTGCAGATAAATACCGGGTGCAGGTTGTACTGGGTTCCAGTAGGCCTTAACTCCAGTATAACTGATATCCTTAGAAGACAGAGAAGACATGAAAGTACAAGACACAATGCTGTAGGACAATGGTGGCTGGGATTGGAGTGGTGTAGCTGCAAACAGAATGTCACGGCTTTCTGGCCACTAGCAGAAGCTGGAAAGCAGAGAACTCACTGGGGAAATGATTCAGTCTGTAGAGTGTTTGCCTTGTAAGCATAAGGACCTGAGTCTGATCCCCAGAATCCAAGTGAAAAAACCCTAGGTGCTGTGGTGCCCACTCATGATGCCAGCACCGGGGAGGTCTATGCAGTTTCAGACTAGTGAGAGTATGCGTCTCAAAGGCAGACTGTGCCTGAGAAATGACAACTTCTTGCCTGTGGTCCTCAGCAGGAGCATGGCTATGATAGCCCCTTAAATTTGGACTTTTAGCATCAAGAACTTCAAGAGGGCTCCAAATGACTCAGAAAGTAAAGGCACCTGCCCCCAAGCCTGACTCTCTGAGTTCTATCCCTGGTACCCACATGGTGGTCACAGAGCGCCAACTCCCACAGATTGTACTCTGACCTCCACACATACCTTGTGTATGCCTACACATGGAGGAGAGGTGGGGGGCACAAAAAGAGGTGTAAAAATAAGTTTCCATTGTTTTAAGGCCCCAGTCTGTGGCCTATTGTTACAAAAGCCCTAGGAAACTAGAGAAGTTGCCACAGTTGACCTGACCCAGCTTCCCCTTCAATCCTGGGGGTGTGACCCATCTAAAGGAGAGTGTGAGCATGGTGCCTGTGGTGCCTGCTCTCGGTAAAGCCCAGGGGGCTGCCAGGTGAGGTGAAGGACTGGCAGAGGACCCAGGCTTACCCCTCTGTGAGTGGTCTAAAGGAGATGGGTCACAGGGGTGGTGGTGGGGCTGTCCTTCAGGACTGTATCTTACCCAGGATTTGTATTCATTCTACCCCTCCCCGGTCCCATCCCACCTTTCTCTCCATCAAATGAGAAGCCTTAGCCACACACTCTGGCTGCCATGATGTTCTGTCACCACAGCCCCAGAAACAACAGAGCCAAAGACTATGAGCTGAGACCTCAGAAACCGGGAGCTGAAATAAATCTCCCTTGTCTTTAGTTCCTTGTGCTACAGGGATGAAAATATGAACTACAGCAGCCTCATCCCCATTTGATGGACAGGGAAATCGAGGCTGACAGGGTTCCAAGAGTTTTCTCTAGGTGTAGGTAAACTGGGTCATGACCAGAGGCAGTGCTCCGCTACCACCGTGGTGTCACTCACTTTGTCTGCAGAGCTTCCACCTCCCCCAGAATATCTTTCTCTCCAGGCCCTCAGCTGCCACATGTTTCAGGAGAACAAATTATGCTGTAACAGGAGGTGAAATCAAGTCCGGGCCAAATAGTTTTTCACGGCAATTTCATGCAAAATAATTCCAAGGCATCCATCTCCTCCCCGTGTGGGGTTAGAACACATGCAGACAGAAGGACAGAGGAGCCAGAACCTAATTGGCTCTCACAAATAAATAAACACAGCACAGACTACACCACGGTCCACAGCCGGCTAGAGCATAAATCACTGCTTTTATGGGACCAGTAGCCTGTCAGAGACCAGACCCCCCACCTGGTCTCTGAAAGAGAATGCCAGTGGATATCCTTGTCATCTGATCTGGGACCACTCACAGAGGGGTAAGCCTGGGTCCTCTGCCAGTCCTTCACCTCACCTGGCAGCCCCCTGGGCTTTACCGAGAGCAGGCACCACAGGCACCATGCTCACACTCACCTACCCCCTCATCCTTCCATTTAGTAAAGCACTCACTAAAACCGTGAATGACTAAGTCTGCTTATCTCCATCTCCTTCCTGCATCTCCTAAGACTATCTCCCAACAACTGTGATGCTCAGGACACTCCTTCAGCCAATCAGCTGAGCTGGGTCCCATGGCAACCCACAGTATTCACAGAAAGGTGAAGTTGAGGGGAGAGGGACTGGACAGCCCTTCTGGCTCTATGGCAGACCTGGCCCCTGCCTCGGGCCAAGACTCTTTCAGCAGAGGGTGATTCCTAATTCACACACATTTGGAGGAGACACCCATATAGCCAATGTCCCCATGTTCCCGAAATGCTGAATGTTGCTTATTCTCTGAGTGGGTCCCCTTCTGTGTTCTTCTGTGTGCCTGTTCTAGGACGTCCCCTGGGCCTGCCAACTAGGCTGGAGGTTCATTGTCCACCATCACCTCTCTTCTAGTCCTGCATTTGGCAGTAAGTGTTATTGGTCCATCTTTATTGTGCCAGGCAGTAATGCATGTTAATCCCAGCACCCAGGAGGCAGAGGCAGGTGGATTTCTGAGTTCAAGGCCAGCCTGGTCTACAGATGGAGTTCCAGAACAACAAGAAGGGCTGCACAGAGAAACCAAGTCTCATTGTGATTGCTTTTAAATCCATCCATACCGTTCAAAATTGTGTTAAAATACACAAGACTCGGCCGGTCGGTATTGTCACATGCCTTTTATCCCATGACTCAGGAGTCAGAGGCTGGCAGATCTCTGTGAGTTCGAGGCCAGCCTGGTCTACAGAGTGAGTTCCAGGACAGCCAGGACTGTTTTCACAGAGAAACCCTGTCTTGAAAAAAGAAACAATAAAACAAAAAACAAACCAAATACACCAAACTCACCACCAGTGGCATTGATGTTGTTCAGTATTACCTGGCTCTGGAGCCTTCTTTTCATGCCCAGAAGGAAGTCCCCTTTTCATTATGCATGTAATAATCTCCATCTCTCTCCAGCGCACAATCCTCCTGCCTCTGCCTCCCAAGTGCTGGCTTACATGCATGAGCCACCATGCCTGACTTAACTTACTAAGTAAAATTTTCATTTCAGATATACTTTCAAATCCAGGAATTTCCCTTTGATTCAATTTTTCTTATCTTGTTTTTATTCACTCTTCATTCATTCATTCGGTTAGTTGGGAGACAGGGTCTCACTATATAGTCCAGGCTGGCCTCAAACGCTTGCTCTTCCTGTCTCACCCACTTTCTAAGTGCTACTGGGATTAAAAGCCTGTACCAACATGCTGGCCCCCTCAGCATTTTGTTTGTTTTTGTTTTTTGGTTTGGTTTTAGGTTTTTCAAGACATGGTTTCTCTGTGTAGCTCTGGATGTCCTGGCATTCACTCTGTAGACCAGGCTGGCCTGGAACTCAGAGCTCTATCCCTGTTACTCCTGCCCCTGTCTCTCAAGGGCTGGAATTAAATGTGTGCACCACTGTATCTGGCTAGCGTTTCTTTTTTCTTTTTTCTTTTTTTAAGACAGGGAGTTGTGCCAGGCAGTAGTGCACATTAATCCCAGCACCCAGGAGGCAGAGGCAGGTGGATTTCTGAGTTCAAGGCCAGCCTGGTCTACAGATGGAGATCCAGAACAACAAGAAGGGCTACACAGAGAATCCATGTCTCAAAAAACAAACAAATAAACAAACAAACAAAGTCAAGGACTTATGTATCCCAAGATGGTTTCAAACTGACTCTGTAGTCAAAGATGACCTTGACCTTCTGGTCCTCCCACCTCTGCCTCCCAAGTGCTGGGATTACAGGCCTGTGTCACCACACTCCGCTTATATGGTGCTGGAGATTGAACCCAAGGCTTCACCCATGCTAGAAAAGCATTCTCCCAGTGAGATACTCCCTGGACCTCTTCTCAGCTTCTTAGTGATTCAACATAGGTAAGGGAGCATGGAACATCTTCAACTCACTTGGAGCATGGAATATCTTCAACTCAGTTGAAGGCTGTGTGCATGTACACACACACACACACACACACACACACACACACACACACACACACACACAGAGGCAATGCACAGCCATGCTCCACCCAGTGCCCACAGAGCCACTTGTCTCTGACCTCCCCCTGAGCCAGTTCCAGCATCTTTGAGGTGAAACTTGGCCGCCTTCTGCCAGCCATGCTAGGCCTCTTTCCTTGGTAGGTGTGAAGGAGCAGATGGTGCTGCTAGTCCCGAACTCAGTCTTGCTCACCCAGTAAATTTAGGCTGTTGACTGACAGGCTGAGAAGGCTCCAGGGTCAGTAGTGGAAGGTGGCAGGGAGGATGCCGGAGGGCGTGTTGGTTTTGGCCCGTGGGCAGATGTTGACGTTGTTCTCAAGGCTGGCGCGGGGTTTGATGGCACACCCTCAGCCCCCAGCTCACACCTCTAGGCCTCTGCATGCACCATTTCCTCTAGCTGGACTCTTCCCCTAAAATTTCTCCAGGCTGTATGTAGCTCCTATTTATCCTTCAAAACCCAAACAATGTCACCTCTACCATGGGGCTGGCAATGAGCTCAGCCCCAGTATTGGCAGCAGCAGGATCTCCACTTGGGAATACAAAGTGAGTCTGGCCTGTGGTCCTGTGACAGCCCCCCTGGCTAAGGGTTCCCTTCCTTGGGCCCCTGCAGCCCCTGCTTTCCCTATCAGAGCACCTTCATCCTCATGTGGGGCATGTCTGACCCCACAACTGTCCTATTAATGCTTGAGACAAGAGTCTGCAGAGCATCCAGGTCAAGAAATAAAGACAATTTTTAAAACAGCTTTTTTAAGAGATAATTTACATTCTGTGCCATTTTTCCATTTAAAGTTATAGTCAATAGCTCTTGGCATATTGAATTTTTATTGGTTTTTAAATTATGGTAAAGTATCTAGCACATAAAATTCAGCATTTTAATCATACTTTTACTTATTAGTACACATAAATTGTATGGAATGAAAGATTTTATCACACAATTTTAGACCATGCTTTAGAGTTATTTCTTCGTGTGTGCACGTGTGTATGTGTGCACGTGTGTATGTGTGCTCAAGTGTGGGTGCATAGACATGAGCCTCAGTGTATTAGGGAACATCTTTCAGGATTCGGTTCTCCCTTCTACCATGTGGGTTCCAGGGATGGGACTGCTGGAGAAGGAGCTGAGAACATGGAAGACAGTGGTGCTGAGAACAATGTAGATTTATAAAGCCCAGCCCAAGAGGTTTCAGAGAAGAAGAGTATTAGTAAGTGGCCTAGAGACCATTCTTGTGAAATTTTGGCAAAGAATGTGACTGCTTTTTGGCCTTGTCCTAAAAGTTTGCCTGAGGCAAAATTGAAGAGTTTTGGATTTCTGGTGTCTCTTTACAATAGAACTAAAATGTAGTCTAAGTCTAATTTCAGGCAGACCTGGTTCACTCCTGGTTCACTCACTAGAGATGTGTCCCTCCCACCAAGGTCCCACTTGTCCATCTGGAGACTGGGACTGCTTCAGACAGCCACTGGGAAGATTCAATGAGGCAGTGGGGATAGAAGTCCTGAGGACTGTGGAACCCTGTACATGCTACTACTGTGTGCCTTGATTGCCCCTGTGCTATGTGGCCTTGGGCAAGTCCTTGGCCCTCTCTAGTCTCAGTCTCTAGCTTTGATAGGACAGTTTGGATGAAATGACTCTAAGGCCTAGGAGTTTTGCCATCTGGCACTCACTGGGCTGCCAGTGTTTCACCACAGTATCAGCCTAGGGCTTAGGTTCCTTCTGCTGAGAACTATCTCTTGTCCCAGTAGCCATAGCAACCATAGTTATCCATGTGTCATGGGGCTACAAGTGGCTGACTAGACCTGAGAGCTGAGGTGTCTGTGGGTTTTAAGTTTTGTGGGTCTTAGGCAGGTGGTGGACAGTCATGAGGGACTGAGTCAGGACAGGCAGTGGATGGTGACAAACCAAGTTAAAGATCTGGGACTTTATAGGGCAGAACAGGTGCCCATCATTCTCAGGGGCTAAAAACAGCCTGGACAACTCTGTGGAGGGCAAGAGCATTATGCTGAGGCAGCATGGCTTGGTGACTGAGAAATGGCTGGAGACACTCCATGCCACTAGCCTAAAAAGTTCCAGCCTGAGCTATAGTGAGAGACCCTGTCATGAAAAAAATGGGGTTATCATCAGCTAAAGGCAAGCCAAGGCTAAAGGTTGCCAAGCCTGACAACCGTGAGAGACTTGCATGGCAGGAGGAAAGGCCAGACTCCCAAAGGTTGTCTTCTGACCACCACAAGCCCAACATACACACATACAAAATTAAAAATAAAAGTAGAAATAAAGAAAAAAAAGCTACAGGAAATTGATTACCAGAGACAGTTTCAAAAATTATATCCTGTGTGATTTCAATGATCTCATCACATGGAATGAGCAGATTACTGAGATGAGAAATTGAATTGATTAAATGGAGCAGTAGAGGTGAGCCCGGCCTCTCAGTCAGGGGTGCACCTGCCTCATCCACCACAGCTCCTTCTCTTTGCTGGGTGTGAACCCAAGTACCTGTATCTCTATGTGTGAGACGTGGTTTGAATGAAAGTGTCCCCCATGGACTCTGGTATTTTGCTAGTAGGGACTCTCAATTAGTGACACTGGGGAGGCTTAGGTATGTGGCCTTGTTGGAAGAAGTACATCACAGGTTTTTCGAGATTAAGGACTCTTGTCGTTTCAAGTTCACTCTGTTTCCTGTTGGTGATGTGAACCCTCAGCTTTCAACTTCCAGCTCCTGCTGCCACACCTGCCTGCTGCCATACCTCCCTCCTGTAATGGTGATGGACCCTTATCCCCTGTAGATCCATCTCCCAAAATAAACCTTCCCTTATGTGTTGCTATGGTCATGGCGTTTTATCATAGTAACAGAAAAGTAATACAGTATCCTTGCATATTTGGATGTTTATGCATGTCATGGGGCTTGCCTTGTAGAGTTTCTCTGTGGCTTCTACAGTGAACACTTACAAAGGTTCAGCACAGGGCCTGCTGCATGGGAAGGTCTTTAGAGGTATTGGAAGCCATCATAAAGGAGGAGAGATGGTGGCCAAGGGCTAACACCCCAGTCAGCTGTCTGACTCTTGACTGGTTTCTGCCTTCTCCATCAAACACTAGGATGGTTAGCACTTGGGCCACTCAGAGGTTACTGATCAGCCCTGCTCCTTCCTCTCAGTGCTCACTCAGGCCCTCAGCATCACTACCTTAGGACAGGACCCCCAAACTTGCCTGCATCTGTTCTCATCTCTTTAGTCTTTCCCAGATCTGTCCCAGGAAGACTTCCTGCTGGGCATCCCTGGCCGCCCATGGTTCCTACCTCTCTGTCTGCCCTCCCACCCCCCCACCCCCGCCACAAATCTGGGGACTTTTGGCTCACCTCCTCTTCCCACCAGAAGACAAATTGAAATGGCTTCCTCTCCCTAGTCTGCATGTTGCTGCCCCTTCTCATTCTAAAATCCAAAAGGCACAATTCTATCTTCCATTGCTTCAAATTCGGAAGCCCTGTAAAGAATGCTTTAAAATTACCTGCCCCTACATACACACACACACACACCTTGGAGATTTGATCTCTCAGAATTTTTGAATTTGGGATTTTTATCTTTTGGGATTTTAGGGTTTTGTCTTTGGAGATGTTAGTATCCACCAGCTCCTATTGCCCTCCTACCTGACTTAGGCCCAGCTCCCCACTCTCCCTCTAGAGCGGTGCCCAGCCCACAGCTACTCTCAGACACTCCTCTTCTGGGTCTCTTAGTACCCCTACTCACTCCACCCATAGTTGCTGTCACCTCTTTCTCTCAGTAGCACCAGCAGCAGGGCTAGCCCCTGAGATCCATCAGCTTAGCTGTTGGTGTGGCTGGAAACCTGGGACACTCAGACCCACACTCAAGTCTCTCTTGGCCTTTATTGGATGTGCCATCCATTCTGCATCCCTCAGAGGATGGGGTACACCCTCCATGCCAAGAGAATCCCTGGCTCCTGAAGGGTTTTGACCTCTCCAGCCATCTCTCAGACTAGGAGGTGGAACCACAGCATGGGATGGAGAGGGTGGCCTCCTCCAGGTTAGGGGGACTGGTGCACTTCCTTCTGCTTTCTGAGCCCCACGAATCCTCCCTGTAGTTGAAGACAGACTATAGGAAATGTGTGTTCCAGCCCCTCTTCTGACACATGGAGGCTCAGCCTTGGCTTCCTCCGTTTCCTACTCTGAATAGTGAAGGAGTTGGCCTTCTAGGGTTTCCTAAGGGCTTCCATGTTTGTTCTTTGTTTAGAATGTCACCTGAATTGGGAATACCAGCCCATCCCACTGCATGATGGCAGCACAGGCTGTCATCCAAGAACTGGAACAAGCTGGGAAGGAACAGGGCAGAGATTGCTGCCCACTCCTACACACATGATAGTATGTCCCCAGCCTACTGCCCAACAGCACCCATGACCTGGTCACAATCCACTGGCTGGCTGGCTGGCAGGGGCTCTGTTTTATCGACAGGAAGACCAGGCCCCAAGGCAGGAAGGGACCTGCCAGATTCTTACATTCAGGTGGAACTCAAAGCATTTCACAGCTTCATGTCTGTGTCACATGGTCTTGATGGGATAGTCATGGGGTTCCAACCCTCCTGGGTATCATGGGCTGCTCACAGGACAGTGGAGTCTGTTCTGGACCACTGAGAGGACAGTCCATGACATTCAGATTTCTCCCTAACAGCCTGAATCCCACCAATAAAACTCTCACATTTGGGTACTGTGCGTGTTCCAGACCTTTGTGTCTAGCAAAGGGCTATTTCTAAAACCCTGTGTGTGCCTTTCCAAGTCCCTCCCCTAAGTACCTTAGGGATAGGCATGGTCCTGGAAGGAGGAAGCCAAGGATGGCAGGCCCAGCCCCTTGGTGGGAACATATCCCCACCCCCACCCCCCACCATCTGAACCACCCTACTAGCAGATGCCTGAGGATGCAGCGGATCAGTGGTGCGAAGGCTGCTCATTTCCTCTGGCCTGGAGACAGGCTGAGCCACACAGACCCATTGTTGGCTGCCCTTATCTTGGGAAGTTCCACCTACCCCATCCGGAAGAGGCAGCTAGGCCCCACAACCTTGGTCTCACCTTTCTTTGCCTCTTGGAAGCTGAGGAGATTGGCAGGGTTCAGATCACACAGGATCCTCTCCCATGGAAGTCTGGGTTTAACCTGAAGGCCATGGGGAGTCTGGATAGTGGACTACAACAGGACCCTGGCTCATGGGGGCTTCAGAAGGGCCATCCTTAGGAGAAATCAAGGAGGAACTATAGCCAGCCCTAAGTAGGCGTGGTTGGCTCCCTATTGGTAATTTCCCACTAGAAGGAACTAGAAGGAGTGAAGCCGAAGGAAGGAGAGTGGGAGGCAGTGGATGTCAAGAGACTAGCGGACGGCAGAAGCCCAGCAGCACCTAAGAGTGGGGCTAGAACAAGGCAAAGCAAGGCAGAATGCCACCTTCCTTTGCTTAGAACCAGTGTTCCAAGAATACACATGGCCCCTGGCACTCGTTTGGGATACAGCATCAGCCCATATAGACCCCCCAGGAAGCCTTCATCGACCCTCTCTCAAGAGTCTGCCCCCTGCGCTTTGTCCCACACATCACCAGAGCCTTACCTTAGGCAACCTGTGTGACAGTAGATCTGTCCCCTATCCGTCTGTTCAATGGCAGACATCCCATGACTACAGGTCTCCCCCACCCTGTACCCTCCACATGCTGAGAAGTGTGATCTACTGAAGCTGGCTGTTCCCTGTCCATTGCCCGGCCACATCTCCCCCTGCCCAATCACACCTCTATCCATCCCTGAGCTAGAAGACAAGGAAATGGGGTGGGAACTAGTGGGAGATGACACAACCCCCTAGGTGCTGGGCCCTGAGCACAGTTCTGTAACAGTTTCTTTCGTGATGGTGTGACCCAGCTTGCTCCCTATTCTGGCCACCTTGAGTCAGGACACACTCATTCCATCCTCAGCCATACTGACCCAAAGCATCTTGGAAAGTCAGGAGTCCAGTGAGAAGTGGCATGGCCTGAGCTGGCTAAGCACCTGTCCTCGTCTCCCAATGGCCAGGAGCCTGCAGGGAAAAGTAAGGTGGCCCAGAAGGCTCAGGAAGGACAGCAGGGCTTGTCACAGCCCCTTGGCAGAGGCCTATATCTAAGACCCTTTAGTCTAGCTCACCTTGTTTTCTGGGATGTCAAGTGCTCCCACTCTCACATCGATTGGTAGGACAAGGGCTTGGACCTCTGTGGGGCTCCAGGCTGGACCCAGCCCCAGCCGCTCCCTTCCTGGCTCCGGGAAGTCTGGAGTCCTGACTCCTAGGTCCCAGCCTGGGCCTGCCAAGGCCTCTGTCAGAGTACAGAGGCCCTCTACATACCAGGCGCTCATGTGCTGGAGCCAAGGGACTCTAGATGTGAGGCAGGGCCAGGAGGAACCCCAGGCACATCTGGCTATTGAGGAGAAGGAAAGGTCACAGAGAGGGCCCCTTGAACAAGGACCCTGGATCAGAAGATGCTTGCTGTCACCTCCATAAAGGGTGTAATGTCTACTGCCCACAGGGCTAGAATGGAGGAGAGACCACAAAGAGGGAACAAGACTCAGGCAGGAGCAACCATCTACCCACTCAACCAGGGATAGAGCTGGGCACACACTCAGGTCTTTTCCAGTTCCCAGCATCCTTTTCACAGCATTTTGCTTGGCACCTGTGACCCAGGCAGGAATTGGCTACAGTGGGGTATGTGAAGTGTGTCCCCTGTCTGGATTCACTATGTGTGTCAGA